>NW_023494790.1:3174339-3221839 GCF_904425465.1 Colossoma macropomum
AAAGAATCTTAATTAACCCGACTCATGGTGGTCAGAGATTCACAGTGTGTTACGCTAAACTTAGCTTTGAAAAGATTAGGATAATTAGTCAATCTCTCACCAGTACTCTGGCTCCCTTAGTGATGAGGTCAGCAGGTGCTCTGAGCTCTGATTGGTTCATACAGGACAGGAGGCGGTACACCCAGGCGTTCGAGCACAGCCATTGGCTGAAGTTGTGAGCAAATGCCAGCGGATACTAAAATAACCAGATACAGAGGAGAAAGAAAAAAGAAACGTCAAACACTGAGAAAAACAGAGTCCTGGACACTCATTTATTTATTTCAGCATTAAGTTTACTTGCAAAAACACTCACTGTGTTTTAAATGCATTTTGCATTCAAACATTATATAGTGCTTTACTGGCTGACAGCCCAAATAAACAGTAATGTAAACTGTGTGTGTATGAGTGTGTACCTGTTGGTGCAGGTAAGTGTTGAACAGTATCAGGTAGATGTAACGTTCCAGACTCTGCAGCGCCCTCTGGAGGAAGTACAGTTTAGTGCTGCTTCCCTACGATAGAAAACAATCAATTATTGCTAATGATGCTCAGAAAAACAGCCAAGAAACCGAAAAACGGAAAATCTGACAGTAAATAAAACAGTTTACATAAAATAAACTTACTGAAATTACTACATTATGTAGCTACAGTGTGCACTGTGATATAGTGATGATCTGTGTTATCTGGATGCTTTTTCTTTTCTTCTGTCTCACCAAAGCTTTGACTGTGGATAGAAGTTGGTGTTACACGTGACGCTGCGTTCTGGTCCAGTTATTTACCACTATTGTTACTGCATTTTTAACGATTTTGGGCCCTGAACAGATGGTCATTAACAAGTATTACCTCATTACCAGTTTTGATTGGCTCTTACTGAGGGCATGTAAAAAATACCTTAGCGGTAAGAAGGGACCAGTGCGCTCATCACTGCTATGGTAACTTTATGAATAGAACTTAATTACCATAATTTAACACACACAGCTTAATTTTCGTGAAAGCATCCTTAAATGTATTAAACATCATCCTGAACTGAATTGAAACTGAACTGAACGCAACTGAAGTATAAGTCCAGCAGAATCAGGGACGATCTATGGCTATCAGAGCTAGTCCTTCAGTTCCTGCCATACATGTCAGAACTTGGTCAAAAACAAGGAAAAAAACCATGTTTTATATCAGAGTGAACATTTTTTGTCTGTTCTAGATCTGAAGTGTGACAGACATTATCATATATCTGAGCTTGTGTGTATCAGTGTTACAGTCACTCTTTCAGTAAAGAGTCCTGCATAGAGCTGCCGCCGCTGTTTTACATTCCTAATAACTAACCGGAACACTGCTTAGACTACGGCTCATATTCACAGTCAGTGATGTACCAAGAACTTCCAGAAGGACGAGACTGACGTCCTACCCATTGTAAATCAAAGCCTGGTTTGTTGGTTCCTCTGTCACTTCATAATTTTGTTGGTAGTTAATGTAACATATAAGGCCTTCAGTCCAGCTCCTGAACTCCTAACCAAGTCCTCGCCTGGCTGAATCTGTCTTCATACCACAGAGAAAGGAATCCTAATTGGACAATTTTCTATTTTGGGGTTTTAATATTACTTTCCAACCAAAACTGTTTAATATAATAAGAATCATTATTCCGTATCTGAAGGCCAAGAAGGTCCAGAGAGTTCCCCACTGACAAGAACTCACTAAAAGCCAACGGACAATCTCCCTCCTGAAACAATGTTGGGTAGAACTCAATAATAAACGGAACCGGAGAAACTCCCTCCGGCTATGAGGGGTAACAACTTCCTCACCTGAGACTGGTAATCCTCTACGATGGCTTCTAGTTTCTTCTTGTTCTCGTAAATGGCTCCTTTAATGTCATGCATTTCAGAGCACAGCTCAATAGCACGGTCCACCTAGAAAGGAGGACAGGAGAAAAGATGAACACTGATCCTGTAAGCCTTAGCAACCACCTGGGATACCATTATAATGGCCTACCAAAGCCTTAGCAACCACCTGGGATACCATTATAATGGCCTACCAAAGCCTTAGCAACCACCTGGGATGCCATTATAATGGCCTTCCAAAGTCTCAGCCACCACCTGTTCCCTCACAAACATTCTGTATTTAGTTTACAGTAATGACTGAATAATTTGTGGTAGATGTTGAATTTTTCACAACAGTTGCTGAATAATTAGAGTCGATACTAAATAATTCATAATATGACTGAATGCCTGTGTTTTAGTGTTTAACACACTGATATTCTTCTAGAATGCACTAGAATGAACGATGGAGATCAGTAATGAACGACTGCAGCGATGATCGTGATAAAACAAGTTCACTTACCTCATCTACGATTTGTTGACCGTTGGGCAGTTTGCTGATGAGGGTCTGGATGACCTGGAACTGGGCTTTCAGTTCAGGCTTCACCGTTTCCTCAGTTCTATGGTGAAAAAAAACAGTAAATATTATTCCAGTATTATTAAAAGGTTATTATATTTGACAGTCAAGTAAAATAAATTTTGATTTATGAATCGAAATATTTTATTACAAGTATTGTTATAAACATCTGGTTTGAAGTTTGTACCAAAATGATGATAAAAAAAAATAAATAATAATAATAATAAGAATAATAATAATACATTATAAAGAAATTATTCTAGCATATTATAGCATAAATGTGTATTCCTATGTTAATACATCATAACACTCATACATAAATATTTATCAACATTTTTATTTAGTTTTTATGTTTTTTAACATAATTATAAAAAAATACATTTATATTTGCATTTATTTGTAATAAGAATAATGACAATAATAATAATAATAATAATAATAATAATAGTTGTTGTTTAAGTGTTTATAGGCTTACTGTGTGTCAGTGGGTGATGGTGGTGGGGGTGACTGCGGAGGGGGCGGAGCTCCTGTCAGTCGCTCCATCACCAGCGTTCCCAGAATCATCCCCAGATTAGTACGACCAACACCGACCTGACAGCTAAACAACAGAGCAGGGAGCGGCCTGGACTCGTCCCGATTCAGAGAGAGAGAGGGGTTCTCCTACAGACAGACAGGCAGGCAGGCAGAGAGAGAGAGAGAGAGAGAGAGAGAGAGAGAGAGAGAGAGAGAGAGAGAGAGAGAGAGAGAGAGAATTAAAATTTAAATCTAATGACACATTTGTAAATTCTCAGGTAAACAACATGTGGGAATTTACTCCCACATAAACAGAGAAATCAGAAATAATATATGGATCGATCATACACTGTATGTCTTCTGTATGGATCACACATATACGTCTGATACAAATACAGAAGGATTTTCTCCAAAATGGAGAAAAAACTTTACAGGAGAAGGAAAAAACCTATTTTACTTTTGACGTAAGTCAATGGAACCAGAATTATTTCCAAGTCATTTTGGGTCGTTTCTTTCAGACAAATGATGTCAAAAACTGTAAAACGTCAAAAATGGAGATACAAGGTTTTCTTCCAACAGCAGCGATATTAAAGTACTATATGCCATCCCATATTCTATCATATTGTTAAATATGTGCTATACTTACATGTTTGAATAAGCTGATAAATAGCTGAAATATATGTCCTATATTTAAAAATGGCCATATGCGAAATGGCAGCTGGATATAAGGGGAATCTATACATGCTAATATCACATATTTGAAATCCATCAATTCAAAATCTACTTTTGGATAAACCCCAGAATGAGTGTGGATTTGTTATTGTTTACATTTTTTGATATATAATTATACAAACTGCAATGAGACTACGGCAACACCAACAGCCTAAAAAAGTCCACTCCCAAAAACCTTCACTGCAAGCTTAATACAGAACCTCCTGCACAGCAGCTAAAAACACTGACAGTGCTGCAAAAGCACTGCAGTGTAAATACTGACCGAGAAAGGTCAGGAGGGTCCTGGTGAGAAGTTTACAGGGTTTATTTCATTCATTTATTATTTTATTTATTATTTTATCTGCAAGAGCGACACGTCCAAGCTTTACAGCTTCATACGATATCTGTACTTCTTTGTTAAAACCCAGTGTTTAAAGGTCTTGTTGGTTTGTTATTATCCTACTACATACTGATTTTCTTGGCGGTTCCCAATTCACACTGAACTGGGCGTAAACTGGCATGCTGACAAAATGAGTTTGTGCCTGGACCAGTTAGGAAGGCAGTGGTTTACAGATGCATTCACACAGGAGCTCTTACCCTTAATATGTTCACAAAGGCATCAAACTGCTCCTCTATTGGTGCACCCTCCATAGGCAGGGGCAGTCGGTAGTACCTGCAGTAGAAACGGTCAATAACACAGTAATCAACAATCAGTACAGTCAATACACATCTGAACATCTACAGAGTATGAACATTCTTCAACTGAGCACCACAACAGTCCATAAAAGACCACTGCTCTACAACAAAACACCATCACTCTCCACCAAACATCAATATTTTCAACCAAAACACCACCATTCTTCAACCAAAACGCCATCATTCTTCAACCAAAACGCCACCATTCTTCAACCAAAACACCATCATTCTTCAACCAAAACACCATCATTCTTCAACCAATACACCATCATTCTTCAACCAAAACACCACCATTCTTCAACCAAAACACCACCATTCTTCAACCAAAACGCCACCATTCTTCAACCAATACACCACCATTCTTCAACCAAAACACCACCATTCTTCAACCAAAACACCATCATTCTTCAACCAATACACCACCATTCTTCAACCAAAACACCATCATTCTTCAACCAAAACGCCACCATTCTTCAACCAATACACCACCATTCTTCAACCAAAACACCATCATTCTTCAACCAATACACCACCATTCTTCAACCAAAACGCCACCATTCTTCAAGCAAAACGCCACCATTCTTCAACCAAAACGCCACCATTCTTCAACCAAAACGCCACCATTCTTCAACCAATACACCACCATTCTTCAAGCAAAACGCCACCATTCTTCAACCAAAAACGCATCATCTTCAACCAAAACACCATCATTCTTCAACCAAAACACCATCATTCTTCAACCAATACACCACCATTCTTCAACCAAAACACCACCATTCTTCAACCAAAACGCCACCATTCTTCAACCAAAACACCACCATTCTTCAACCAATACACCACCATTCTTCAACCAAAACACCACCATTCTTCAACCAAAACACCATCATTCTTCAACCAATACACCACCATTCTTCAAGCAAAACGCCACCATTCTTCAACCAAAACGCCACCATTCTTCAACCAATACACCATCATTCTTCAACCAAAACGCCACCATTCTTCAAGCAAAACGCCACCATTCTTCAAGCAAAACGCCACCATTCTTCAAGCAAAACGCCATCATTCTTCAACCAAAACACCATCATTCTTCAACCAAAACACCATCATTCTTCAACCAAAACACCACCATTCTTCAACCAAAACACCATCACCCTCCATCAAACCCAGCATTCTCCACCAAAGCACATCACGCCAACCAAATTCGATTCTCCACACATTCTCCACTCAAATATTGTCATGCTCCACCTAATACCAGCATTCACCACCAAAATACATTATTTTCTGCCAAACACCATTTTCCAACCAAAACACCATCATTCCCCAAACAAACACCATCATTCGCCCACCAAAGCACAGCATTCTCCACCGAACACCAACATTCTCCAACCAAACACCAACATTCTCCAACCAAACACCATCATTCTCCAACCAAACACCATCATTCTCCACCGAACACCATCATTCTCCACCAAAGCACAACATTCTCCACCGAACACCATCATTCTCCAACCAAAACACCATCATTCTCCATCAAACACCAGCACTATTTACCAAAGCACATCACTCTCCACCAATCACTATCAGTTTCCAACCAATACTACCACATTCCCCATTTAAACACCATCATTCTCCAAGACACCATAACTGTCCTGCAAAACACATTCTCCAACCAAACACCATAATTGTCCAAATAACCAACCAACATTTTCCACTAAACAACGTCATACTCCATCAAATACCATCATTTTCCATCAAACACCATCATTCTCCACCATCGCATCAGTTTTCTAGTATAAAATAGTACACATGAAAGTATTATCTATCAATAACAGTAAGAATGCTTAGCTAGTAAACCGCACCTGTATGCAGGCATGGTGAAGAGCGGCCTCTTGTAGACCTCCTCAGTGACGTGGATGTCCTCTTCACAGGAGATGGAGATCTTCTGGGGCTCGTCTTTAAAATGCTCGATGTCGTTATAGACGTAGAAAACATTCTCGTTCAGCCTGGCAAAGTCATGGAGCTGAAAAGAAACACAGTCAGGTGACAAACACATAAATAGCATGTTGTGCCTGTGTGTTAGTGGTCATTGGTAACTGGTTGAAAATAGTGGGCATTTATTGAGAATTTCCAAATGTCAGAAATTGAAATATTAAACATGACTGTTTTTTTTTTCCATGCAACTAGTGATGCTGGGCAAACTGTAATGTTTCAGTTAAATAAGTCGTTTTCATCAATCGTGTTTAGAGGTGATATAAAAAAATAAAAAAAAGCCTCTGGTGAATTGTTTACTGACTAATATCTCCTATTCTTCTATGAGAAGCATTTATTGAGGTTGTTTAAGGACTAATATCTTCTATTTTAGTGTATGGGAGTGTTTACTGAGGTTGTTTATGGACTAATATCTCCTATTCTAATGTGGTTATTGAGGTCATTTATGGACTAATTTCTCCTATTCTAGTGTATAGTAGTGTTTACTGAGATCGTTTGTAGACTAACATTTCCTATTTTAGTGTATAAGTGTGGATATTGAGGTTGTTTATGGACTAATATCTCCTATTTTAGTCCATAGTAGTGTTTACTGAGATCGTTTATAGACTAACATTTCCTATTTTAGTGTATAAGTGTGGATATTGAGGTTGTTTATGGACTAATATCTCCTATTCTAGTGCATAAGTGTGGATATTAAGGTTGTTTATGGACTAATATCTCCTATTCTAGTGCATAAGTGTGGATATTGAGGTTGTTTATGGACTAATATCTCCTATTCTAGCGTATAAGTGTGGATATTGAGGTTGTTTATGGACTAATATCTCCTATTCTAGCGTATAAGTGTGGATATTGAGGTTGTTTATGGACTAATATCTCCTATTCTAGTGCATAAGTGTGGATATTGAGGTTGTTTATGGACTAATATCTCCTATTCTAGTGTATAAGTGTGGATATTGAGGTTGTTTATGGACTAATATCTCCTATTCTAGTGTATACGTGTGGATATTGAGGTTGTTTATGGACTAATATCTCTTGTTTCCATGTATAGAAGTGATTATTGATGTTTTACATGAACCAATATCTCTTATTGTAGTGTATAAGAACATTAACTGAGGTTGTTCTCCATAGCATGTGAAACATAGCCTGATACATATCTGTACAAACATATCTGACCTCTTTCCGGATATTGAGCTCCAAGGTCTCCACTGGAACGTCCTTGCTCAGGCCATGCAGGTTCTCATGTAAGTTCTCCTTCCTCCGTGGGGTGTAGGGAACAAAGTTCTCCTCCAAATGCAGAAATAACAACGGCTCCTCACGCACACAGAAGAAAATCACCTCCTTTAGAGAAGAGAGAGAACAGTCAGTGTGTGAAACTTCTGCCCCGGCCAACTGTAAGTGCTATTATTGTGAATTAGTAGCATCTAAGCACAACAACAGCTCAGCTATGAGGAGACAGACCACACATTCCAGGAGTTTCAAACTGCAACATTAGAACAAGAACTGTTCTTCATGAAATGGGTTTCCATGGATGAAAAGCGCCACCACTGGACTCTGGAGCAGTGGAAACGTTCTCTGGGGCGATGAATCAGCTTCTCTACCTGTCAGTCTGATGGACGAGTCTGGGTTTGGCGAATGCCAGGAGAACCTTACCTGCCTGACTGCACTGTGCCAGCTGTAAAGTTTGGTGGAGGAGGGATGATGGGCTGGGCTGTTTTTCAGGGGTTGGGCCCTTCAGTTCCAGTGAAGGGTGATGTTGATGCTACAGCACAAAGACATTTTACAGTTATACACTTCCAGTTTTGTGTCAGCAGTTTGGGGAAGAGCCTTTCCTGTTCCAGCATGACTGAGTCTCTGTGCACAAAGCAGCTCCATAAAGACATGGTGTGACCAGTTCGGTGTAGAGGAACTCCAGTGGCCTGCACAGAGCCCTGACCTCAACCCCAGTGAACACCTTTGGGATGAACTGCCAGGCCTTCTCATCCAACATCAGTGTCTGACCTTACAAATGCTCTTTTGACTGAATGCTTGATGCTCCAAAATCTTGTGCAAAGCTTCCCAGAAGAGTGGAGGCTGTTATAACCGCAAAGGGGGGCAACTCCACATTAATGTCCATGGGATTGGAATGGGATGTCCAATAAGCTCATGTAGGTGTGATGGTCAGGTGTCCACATACTTTTGTTCATATAGTATATATCCAACTCAACTGAGTGTACATGCAAAATTTGTCAATTTTGTCTTTTCCATTAAGCCCTTTTTCCCCCCAATCAAGACACAGTCGCAGTGTCAATGTGTAAGGAAGGGAAATGCTGAGTATTCATCTTACGAACAAGCTTAGAGTTGAACTGAAGTATGTTTTATAACATTATATAGTGTTTACTGGAGTCATGTAGCCGATTTGTTCTCTTTACAGCTGGAAAATAATGGTTTTAAGACGTGAATGCATTTCTATGTTTGACAAACACCATGGGAAACATTCTAATTTAATTTCTGAGCCCTCTGGGGGGCGCTAGTGGCCCATGGGATGCATAATGAAGAGCGTGGCTCTTATGGATCCAATTCCATGTTGTGTGCACTTACAATTCATCAAAACATGATAACATATGAGTATTCCTGTATTCTGACCTCGTGGCCTTGGCTCTGCAGCTTCTGCAGGACCTGTTTGAAACCAGCCAGGCTGGGCTGGCCCATGCCGAACAGCGGGTAGCTGCCTTTGCTCTGGCGGAAGTTTGGAGCGCCGCACGAACCCGTCGTGTTGAGGACGTCCGCCTTGCTGAACACGTCCAGCACCATGAAGTAGGAACCCTGAGGAGGAAAACACGATTGAGCTTCAGAGAGAAAGAAGAAATTCAGCGAAAAGTTGATTTTTCTTCACTTTTAATATTATTTTGCTAAGTTTTAGCTACATTTGAGCTGTTGTTTCACTTCTATTATTCTTTTGTTTATTATTATTTTTTTTTTATCTTTTTATTTTCATTTTTTACTGTCAGTTTGTCTTACATCTCCTATTTCTTAATTTATTTCATCAATTGTTTTTATTTTTTTCCTCCATATCTGATCTGTTATTTATTAAGCTACTATACTATTATAATTGTAGTTTATTGATTTCTTTATTTTTTTTATACATTTTTTGCACTATGATTACTATTACTTTTTAGCACTTTTTTTTATTTTATCATTTTTTTATTTATTCTATTTTTTTTACTTAACAACTTCTCAATCCCTGATTTCTGTATTGACTCAGCTACACTGTAAATGATGGTCTCCCTCAATGAACTCTGAGTTTAAATAAAGGTTGATTGATTGATTGATTGATTGGTTTGCTTCTCTAGTTTTAGTGCTGGAGCTACGAGGCTAATCTAGCTAACAAGTAATGGATGCTCATACTCCACCAAATAGCATGATGCTAACTTCAAACATAAATCATCACACACTTGTCTCAAACTGTGTGGAGGTAATCAGTATTTCTAAGAGTCTTGATTATGTGGTTTCTAACACTGTATGACTCTCTATAAAAAGACTTTCTATAAATACATCATACAGTCTTTAAGCAAAAGTCTGAACTTAAATGTTGCCTTTTTTTGCTAATTTTAGTGAACAATTTCTGTTCTTTTTATCACTTTGAAAATCAACAAAAACGTAATTTGACTGGGGTGCTCAAATTTCTGCACACAGCTAAAAGCATCCGGAAGCCTGAATTTTGCCAATATTTCATCTAATTTTTATAGATGACAACATTGTTGAAACTTTCTTTTAAAAAGTGATGGAGAGTAAAAATAAATAACATAAGTAATAAATTATATATATATATATACACACACACACACACACACACACACACATACATACATATATATATATATATATATATATGACAATAATAAACCAGCAAAACTCAGCTGTGTCAACAGTGATGTTAAAACATGATACCAGCAATAAAACTAGATTATTTTCTCATTTCAGCCACATTCAGACAGGATTAACATAAAAAAGAATAAACGCTGCTGACGTGAATAACGATGATTAACACTAATGTTCCACTCGACACTGTATCTGTAAAATAATGACTGTAGACTGAGGTCTGATACTGCAGCGTAACATCCACTTCTGTACCTTCAACTGTGTAGGTTACAACAAAGGACGGTGAAGTTTGCCTTCATACAACACTATAATGTGGGCGATTTGCTAAAATGGTCCATTTCACCCCTCGCCCCTACCACTGAGCCCTTAGCCCTCTGTTTTGCGTGTTCACATCTAGGGGTAGGGTGTCCCGATTCTTGTTGAGTTAGAGGAGTAGGGTGAAGTGTTGGGGCTACATGATCCTCCAAATGGAGGTTTTTCAGAGACTCCAAACAGAGAGTTATGAGGAAAAAAGAAAAACCGGCAAGATGGAGAACAAGAGACCAACGAAACACACAAATGTGAGAATTTTCTCTGTAAAAAAATTACAATAACCACTGTTTTATCTTAGTTTAATGTAGCTTCAAAGTCATTTTCTTCATAACAAGCATAAAAAAATCGCTAACAGCATGCTAATGTCTCGGTAGCTAGCTGGCTAAATTTCCTGTTCCACCTTAAATAGTCCAGCAGTTCTGACGCCTGAAGCGCCAGAATGTAACTGCTGCTCCATTTAAGGTGGAACTGGAAAATTCTAACAAGAAGCTGGTGAATATCTGACTTCAGCTTCATATCACTGAAGAATTATGGGTGATAATAAATAATTGCCCCCCTCTTTGAAGGCATATGATGCCCTAAATGTAACTAAAGCCCAGCAGTGAGGAGCTGAACTTTACCCTCCTCTGCTGTCACTGCAGACTGGCAGGGTCGCCTACAGAGCAGCGCTGGTAGCTGTTAATGAAGTGATGCTCTTTTTATTTGAGGGTCCCATTTCAGAGGGAAGATTTCAACCACTACCCTGTAACTCAGTTCCGAGGGGTTAGGGTGACACTTGAAAACAAGGGGTAGGGGTAAAAAGAAGAAATGGGACTGGGCCCATGATTTTTATGCAGGACAATGCTCCATCGCATGCATCGAAGGACTCCACTGTGTGGCTAGCCAGTAAAGGCCCCCTTCCTCACCTGACCTTAACCCTATTGAGAACTTGTGGGCCCTTCTTAAACAGGTGGTTTACAGTGCATCTCTCTGAACAGCGTCTGGGAAGCTGTGGTTGCTGCTGCACAAAAAGTTGATCGTCAACAGATTAAGAACCTGACAGACTCCATGAATGAAGGCTAATGACTGTTATTGAAAAGAAGGGTGGCTATTTGTTTATGAAATGTCAGAAATGTTTATTTGTAAATTTTGAGTTGTTTATTATTCTCACTTTAACAGAAATAAACAAGTGAGATAGATTTTCACATTTTTTTTCATTAAGTTGCCCAATAATTCTGCACACACAGATATTCTACTAAGAAAGCCAAAACCTCACCTTTATTAACATTTAGGACTGACCGAGGGCTCTGAAGTTGTTCAATAATCAAATTAATCCTCAAAAACACAACTTGCCTAATAATTATGCACACAGTGTACAGTCAAGATGACTGTAATAACTACAAGCAACTACAAAGCAAGTTACCAGCTACTATTACAAAGCAAAAAGCCTCTTCAATATTATTCACTCTTTCAGTTTTCTTTTCACATAAAATGACAGGAAAAGTGGTTACGGTTCCTGTTCTGCAGAGGAAAAGCGCTTACACTGCACTTCAGTTTCATTACGGTACAGATTAATCTCAACATCTTTCAGATATTTCAGAGAAGCGTTCACAAAGATCTCAGAGTTTCTGTTCATTTCCTTAACAAATACTAAATAAATAAGTGAATAAATAAATAATAATGACGATTTAATACATTCTATTGATAAAGCTCGTCTCAGTGACACACAGGCGTAGATGTTTTCTACACACTTAACACCTCAGACATATCAAGCAAGAAATTCTGTAATTCAGTTCCTATAAAGCTGATTTTTGGCTGCAATGCAAATAAATGTTGACAAAGTGAAATTCAGATATTTACAACATCACTACTGACCAGAAAATCTGAAAATGTTTTTTTTTGTAAAACTTTTCTACACTGTAAAAAGTGCAGCAGCGCAGGTTTGAAGATTTGAAGTGCTGCTGAACTGATATGAAATTTTGCTTTTGTTTATCTAAACCAGGGCTGTCCAAAGTGTAGTCCACCATTAAAAGTGAAGGGGACAAACCAGGCATCTCAAGAAATGTCAGGGACCAGATCAGGCAATTCAGAGTGTGAGAGGACAAAATTATATATTATACATTATATGCACTACTTACATAGCATTTTAAAAAAGCTATATAAGGTCAATTTCACAGCATTGCAGAAGATGGAAATAACTGACTTTCTCAAGTGAGGCATTTCAAAAAGTGGTGGGGACAAAATTAAGCATTTCAAAAAGTGGTGGGGACTCAAAAAGTGGTGGAGACAAAATTAAGCATTTCAAAAAGTGGTGGGGACAAAATTAAGCATTTCAGAAATTGGTGGGGACAAAATTAAGCATTTCAAAAAAGTGGTGGGGACTCAAAAAGTGACGGGAACAAAATTAAGCATTTCATAAAGTGGTGGGGACAAAAGTAAGCATTTCATAAAGTGGTGGGGACTCGAAAAGTGACGGGAACAAAATTAAGCATTTCATAAAGTGGTGGGGACAAAATTAAGCATTTCATAAAGTGGTGGAGACAAAATTAAGCATTTCAAAAAGTGGTGGAGAAAAAATTCAGCATTTTCTAAAGTGGTGGGGACAAAATTAAGCATTTCCTAAAGTGGTGGGGACAAAATTAAGCATTTCAAAAAGTGGTGGGAGACAAAATTAAGCATTTCATAAAGTGGTGGGGACAAAATTAAGCATTTCAAAAAGTGGTGGGGACAAAATTAAGCATTTCAAAAAGTGGTGGGGACAAAATTAAGCATTTCCTAAAGTGGTGGGGACAAAATTAAGCATTTCCTAAAGTGGTGGGGACAAAATTAAGCATTTCAAAAAGTGGTGGGGACAAAATTAAGCATTTCCTAAAGTGGTGGAGACAAAATTAAGCATTTCAAAAAGTGGTGGGGACAAAAGTAAGCATTTCAAAAAAGTGGTGGGGACAAAATTAAGCATTTCCTAAAGTGGTGGAGACAAAATTAAGTATTTAAAAAAGTGGTGGGGACAAAAGTAAGCATTTCCTAAAATGGTGGGGACAAAATTAAGCATTTCCTAAAGTGGTGGGGACAAAATTAAGCATTTCCTAAAGCGGTGGGGACAAAATTAAGCATTTCAAAAAGCGGTGGAGACAAAAGTAAGCATTTCCTAAAGTGGTGGGGACAAAATTAAGCATTTCCTAAAGTGGTGGGGACAAAAGTAAGCATTTCCTAAAGTGGTGGGGACAAAATTAAGCATTTCAAAAAGTGGTGGGGACAAAATTAAGCATTTCCTAAAGTGGTGGAGACAAAATTAAGCATTTCAAAAAGTGGTGGAGACAAAATTAAGCATTTCCTAAAGTGGTGGAGACAAAATTAAGCATTTCAAAAAGTGGTGGGGACAAAAGTAAGCATTTCAAAAAAGTGGTGGGGACAAAATTAAGCATTTCCTAAAGTGATGGGGACAAAATTGAGCATTTCAAAAAGTGGTGGGGACAAAATTAAGCATTTCCTAAAGTGGTGGGGACAAAATTAAGCATTTCCTAAAGTGGTGGGGACAAAATTAAGCATTTCCTAAAGTGGTGGGGACAAAAGTAAGCATTTCCTAAAGTGGTGGGGACAAAATTAAGCATTTCCTAAAGTGGTGGGGACAAAATTAAGCATTTCAAAAAGTGGTGGAGACAAAATTAAGCATTTCCTAAAGTGGTGGGGACAAAATTAAGCATTTCCTAAAGTGGTGGGGACAAAATTAAGCATTTCAAAAAGTGGTGGAGACAAAATGGAGCATTTAAAAAACGGGCAGTACATTTTTAAAAGCTACATAAGCTCAAATTCACAGCACAGCAGAAGCTGGAAATGACCGCCTTTACTAAGTGAGGCATTTCAAAAAGTGGTGGGGTCAAACTCAAACACTTACCTCTTAAAGCTGACCCTCTCCCCCCACCTTCACTGCTGATAGCAGTGAAAAGTGAACAGACTGAAAGGTACACAAACCGCCGTTTCTTATCTGTTTCTGACTTCCGGTCAATCTGAGTAGCGACACGTCGACAAACAGAACCTTAACGGCCAAACAAAGCTGCGCAGGAGCCGCTGAGTGACCGACAGAGCGGGAGGAGACTTCAAAGAGTTAACACTGAGGCGCTAACGCTCAACTCAACATCTCCCTAAACACATCACAACCCCAGGAGCTTCATTAAACTCTCTCCGGGGTCCTCTGGGTAGAACCGCACTGCGCTCCACGGCATCTGAGCCTACTGACCGATTCACATCCGACACGCTGCAGACAACAAACACAGCAGTGACACAGAGCTCAGACGCTTCAGGGAGAAGAGTGGAGCCGTAAGAGCCTCACAGCTGTGCAGCGTTACTGTAAACGCCTTCTTCTCAGCTTGGAGAGAGAAAGAGAACTTTTACCTTCAGAAATCACACGATTGATCACGGAAACACGAGGAGAAGCTGTGTGGAAAGTGCAGATTCTGAACTTTCCGCCCAGATCACATCAGTGTTTTTACAGAAAAGAGGAGTTATTTTATTATGATTTTGAATCTGATTTAGATTTATAGTTGTGAGTCTTGTTTTTTGTGAAAAGAAAAAACATCCTTTACCCGTTTTTGTCATTTTTTGACATTAAAACAAACAGAAAACATCAGTAGTGCAGGTTCAGACCTGTTCACACGGAACATAAACCAACATTTAAATGTAATCTGTTGTGTAATTATGCATTTAACAATGAAAGGATGTAATTACTAGGGCTGTCAAATGTTTAAATACTCAACCACGATTCGCTGTTGTCGGGGAAAAAAAAACCTCGCATCTCCATTTTTGACGTTTTTCAGTTTTTGACATAATTTGAAAATACCTGTTGACCTTTACATTGTGTGTAAATTTCATGATGTCTGGACTAAAAGAAACAAAACAAAAATTCTGGTTCCATTGACTTACATTAAAATTAATGTAAGTTTTTTACTTCTCCTGTAAATTTATCATTTTGGAGATACAAGGTTTCTAACAATGGCGAATTGTTTTCACTCTTAAAAAACAGATGGTTCTTCAGTAAAACAGTGGTTCTATACATAACCATGAACACCGAAGAAACCCTATGCATGATTAGAGAGTTCTTTGCATTATGAAAGTGTTCTTCAGATTGATAGAGAATGTGCTATAGATGGTTCTATATAGACATCATAACAATAGCAACATTTTTTTGGTGCTACATAGAACCCTTTTCAAAAAGATTCTATATAGAACCCCATCTATAGCACATTCTCCATCAATCTGAAGAATCAGATTGATTATATATATATATATATATATATATATATATATATATATATATATATATATATATATATATATATATATATATATATATATTTTGTTTGTTACCATGTCTTTATTTATCCTACCTGCACCAGGAAGTGTTCGGGCATGGTGTCGGAGATCCGCCCCATTTTATAATGAGTCCTTGGCAATTCATCATGAATCTGGAACTCCTGCCTGCAGTTATAGCTGAGGAGACACAAACATTAGCACACATTACATTTGCAGCAATATTTATTGACTTTACTTATTCAATCATTTTACTTAATTTTCGGTATCATATGTATATAAATACATATAGTATGTATGCATTTAGTTTGTACATAATGAATTCATGAATAATAAGATTATACGACTAAGATTATAATTGTACATGTATTCTTTGCTCAAACATGATAATAAGAGTTTTTATATTTTAAGATAAGTGGGTTTTGTTGCACCTACACAAGTTCAAATTCACAGCACTGCAGTAGCTGGAAACAACTCTAGAATTCATAAGTTATTAGATAATAAGATTATTAGATTATAATCACACTTTAATAAACATGCATATTGTGTTGTACATGTGTAAATTATTACTAAATAATTAAATAAGCAAACTGAGGGAAAAATACTCTTGCTTCTGCAAACTTGTCTGCTTAGTTTTATTACATGCACTGAGTTACAGTAATTTAGTCATTCAATTCAATTCATGATTCAGTGAATTTAACAGATTTTCACTGATAGTATAACTACACAAAATTTCACCCACATTTTAGACCAATCAGAGGCGTTTTTCCTCATCATACCACATTTAATTACTGGGCATGATGAATGAATTAATTAATAAAGAAAACATATTAAAACCTAATCAAATATCTAAATAACTATAAAGTGAGTAAAAGGGGATCTAACCCGTGTAGTTTAGAAACAGAGCAGAATAAAGATGCGTCAATACAAAATATTGAAAATCAAATTGAATTTTGACCTCAAAATTGAAAATAGCAAAAAAGTGTTTATCACTATATTTACATACCAACATTAACATATGAACACAAGGCAGATATTCAAGCACTCCTTATTTTCATAATATAGAAAAATTATAGTGAAATGCAGCCCCAGCAAAGTAAAGATGAGCTAAAATATATCAGCACATCCTCTACAGAGGACACACTTAAATACAACACCTTTCTGCAAATTTTACTGCACAGTTTTTAATTTGCTTGAAAAAATTAAACATAAAATATAAAATGTTTCAGTATATTTACTATGCAACATTTTAGGTTTAATAAAATCTCCAAAATAGTAACTTTACAGTAGAGGGCAAAAACCTTCTTTGCTTTCAATGCAGGTTAATGGAAAGAGTTTTTATTCTAATTTATAGTTTATTCACAATTTTGGAGCATTTCTATTGGTCCAATCATCACGAAATTTTCACACAATGTAAAGCACAGATACATGCTTTTCATTGGACAGCGATGAAATATTATGTTATTCTTTTTCTAAATGAAAATAAGTAACACATCCTCTACAGACATCTCCACACTTTGATGCACACTTTCTGTTTATTTGCTGAATTTAAAATATTTGGGGGGATAAAACATAAATCATAAAATGTGGCTTCTGCAAAAGACACACTCTGTATTATATGTTTTACTTTTTCACCCCAATATGTATATAAACAGTAACTGTGCATCAAAATGTGCAGCGCTGTCTTTATAGAAGAGAGGTATCACTGGATACCAAACAGCGTTAGTATAAAATATTAGAACACAAAAACGGGGAAAAACAGGTGAAGCAACGGTTAATTACACTTAATAAAACATGTAATTTGACCAGGGGTGCACAAACTTTGCACACAACCATATAAATGATATAAATGAAGCAAAGCAGTGAAGAGCAGTACAGCAGGAAGAGGAGGTGGAGGGTAAAGAATGGAGGTGGGGGGTTTGGGGGGTTGAGGGGGTGTTGATGGGGGGGGTTTGTCTGACTTTCACACACCAGGACTGAGTAAACACCCTCCCACACAACCGCCCCCCCCCAACCCCCCCAAACACACACACTTCCTCCATTAGATCAAATATTGTGTGTTTGGGTGGAACGTCTCACATCAGCGTCGCTCTGCAGGACGACAGAGCGGTGAGGGAGGGTCTTATCTCCAGCACCGTGGACCACCAACCCAAACCCAAACGGGGGGGTGGGGTGGATTAGAGTCTGTGTGTGCTTTAAAACAGGAGGCGGGTCTTACGTGATAACGACGGGGGCCACCTTGTTGGTGATGATGGACTTGGCCTTGCTGTTGTGGATGCTGACCGTCTTTAAGGAGGCGTTGCCTAGTGACTGCCTGCTGTCCATCATCCCGTTGCCGTGCAAACTCTCAGGCGTGGTTGGGGGCGCAGCACTGGCAGTTGTACCCATAATCCACTAGCAGCTGTCAATCACATCACAGGAGAAATATTTAACACATGATTCCACTTTTCCTGATTGATCAGCAGCTTTTTTCACATTTATCATTATTTACTGTTTATTCTGGGTTGTTTATTTGATTAAATGACTGAACTTAAAGGACAACAAAAAGCTGCTATCTTTTTCCTATATGTGATAAAAAAAACATGCTAAACTTCACATCTTACTAATATTATGGTGTATTTTTACATGTTTGCTATTCAAATTACTAAGTTATTAAAATTGCAATTTAAAAGAAGGAATTTTCAAAATGTGAGAGCTACAATTTTCGTCACACCCTAAATTTCAACATTCAGCACTGCCACAAAAACTTTCACGTGTAAAACTGACCCTCACAGAGCAGCTGAACTGGCAGTTTGGCTACATTCAGTCCAAAACAACCGATGTTCTGCTCTTCTTGGTAAACTGTGGTCAACTTGTGTTAATCTTAAGTGAACTTTGGCCTCAAGTTTTCCCTTTAACCGTAAATGAGATGCATCTTTCCAGGTAATTATTTAAGTAAGAAGGGTAAAAAAAAGTAAGTCGAGTTTTACATCCTCAGCTTAAGTCTCAGCACAGATTTATAGCTTTAAATTTATACCTGAAGACTTTAACGGAAGCTTACAATGTAAGATGTTTCATGAAAGCAGCCACTGATTTAATTAATCAAATTTAAATCGAAAGCGCCACAGTGGTCCAAAAAAATCAATCTAAAACTAAAACTAACTAACTAATCAAAACTAAAATTAGTAACCACTGAAAACATAATTACCTTTTCCTACACAGTCATATTCATTTTCTAAGTGAAAAACTTTTCTGCACATTTTAATGCATAATTTCTATTTATTAGGAAAGTTTAACATTTTTGGGGAAAAATAAAACACAAAATATTCTTTCACAGCCCACATTTTACGTTTTTTTCCCTATATGCCAACAATGAAACAGTAACTGTGCATTATAATATATCAAGACACCAAAGTATTGCATCAAATTTTGAATTTTGTCTCATTAACCTGGAAAAACCAAAAACAAAAACCATTCAAACATCAAACATCAGGCGTGTGGAAACGTTCGGCCTGAATTTCATGTTGTTGTTCATTTTCTAAGTGAAAATAAGTTACAGAGTTACACTGCTGCACATGATAAAGCACAATTACTGTTTAATTGGTGAATTTAACATGTTGGAATAAAACTAAAACATAAAATGTGGCCTGTGAAAAAGTTATGGCACATTTAATATTGAAAAAAATAATACACAAATGTGTTAAACTCAGCAGATAAATAGAAATTTGCAAGAAAATTTTATACTGAAGTGTGCTGTCTGTTCAAACCTTTGCATACGATTGTATATGATTAAAAACGAGCTAATCAATCACCCGTTATCAGTCATTATTTGTTTAAGTGACTGACTGAACAAATGAGCTTAAAGCAAAGTCGTTACTTAAAGCACATTTTCACTTTTCTTCTGTCTGATCGTGGCCACTGTAACACCTGCAGATGTGAGGTGTTTACACACGTTTGTCGCTCTCCAGTCCTCCACTCAGCGGGATTAAACTCCCAGCTGGAGGGTCAATAACAAACATTGCGGTGACCTCACACGGCAGATAATTCATCAGTGGACACAGAGCCCAAAAAACACGGCCATTTTTGGTGTGTCCTCCTCGAGCTTCAGCTCGGCTAAAGACCTTTAGATAATCTCAACCTAAACAGTCTTTTCTAGTGCGCACCAAAACAAAAACTCAAAACCAAAAAATTCAGCCGCACTTGCCTAAAAACCAAAACTTAATGATTATATGTAATTCTCTATTTTTAAAAACATAATAATACTGACGACTATTTAAAGGGGATGATCACTGTGTTGGGAAAGAGAACTGAGAGAACTAGAGGACTGATTTGATTTTAAACAGCTTAAATAACCTTAAATATTAAAAGTTGTAAAATTATGAAAATACTATATTTCATGGTTTTCCACAGGCATCTAAAGCTGAACTCCAGAGCGCCCCCGCTATAACAACAGAAAACATTCTCCAACAGGGGGCGCAATGAGCACGCACGTCGCTTTAGAGCTTGTCAACTGAAGAGAAGAAACAGCCATGCACCCACACCAGCAGGATCTAACCCACACACGCTTACAGTAACACCATCAAAAACAGAGACTTGTTACCAAACGATACTGAGTTACTCAAGAAAATACAGAGTTACTCAGTATTAATTATGCAGTTTCCATTAAAGAGTTTCATTAATTCAGTTAATGGTTGAAGTGTGTCATACAGAGTGCAGCTGCAGCTGACCGGGTTTGAGTTTCACTGCTGATCTACTGGTCAAACTATGTCAACACGTCTTGAGTAAACGATCAATTTTAACAGTTTTTTTACAGGCCTGTTGAATTTTTTGCTTTAAAAATGAAAGTTTTGACCATTTTCAGTGTCTGAAACTGCAATGAATCTCTAAATGAAAACATGCCTAAGACACGGCAACAGCGAGCAACAACAAAACTCCCATCTGCGACACATACAATAGAAATAAAGCAACGTGCTGCCACTGGACACACTGGAAACTGTCATATGAAGCTGAATTTCTTATATAAACACTTTAAATAAAAAATTTAAAATGTATATATTTTCATATATTGACATTTATGCATATTTGGCTGTTATGGACATGTTTCTTCAAGCCCGGATGATGAATGTTGCTATATTCCGTGCTGGTGTATTCACCGACTACATGCACTGGAGAATATAGTCCCACTAGCGCATGAGGCTGCCACAGGGCAACTAAATATTCTTCTAATATTTAGGTTAATTATGCAATTTTCATTAGGAAAAACATTGAGTTTTCATATTTATTTGGTAATTAACTCATTAAAGGGTTAAAATCTGTACCCTACTTTAGAGGGCTCAATCAATCAATTTGATGTGGCAAAGACTTTATAAGAAGTGTTTCACCCCAGCTTATTGAATGAGGCAGCCAATTGGAACAGAGCTCATTTACATATAGATGATATGTCCAAAAGTATGTGGACACCTGATCATCACACCTCATTCCAAATCCAGAGGCATTAATATGGAGTCCACTCTTCTGGGAAGCTTTCAACAAGATGTTGGAGAGAGTCGGTGGGATGTGTGTGTCCATTCAATCATTTCAGAGCATTTGCGAGGTCAGACACTGATTGGACGAGAGGGCCTGGCTCACAATCTCCGTTCTAGTTCATCCCAAAGGTGAGGTCAGGGCTCTGTGCAGGCCACTGGAGTTCCTCTACACCAAACTGGTCAAACCATGACTTTATGGAGCTGCTTTGTGCACTGGGGCTCAGTCATGCTGGAACAGGAAAGGTTCTTCCCCAAACTGTTCCCACAAAGCTGGAAGCATAGAATTGGGTAAAATGTCTTTATGCTGTAGCTTTAACATCACGCTTCACTGGAACTGAGGGGCCCAACCCCTGAAAAACCACCCCAGCCCATCATCCCTCCTCCACCAAACTTTACAGCTGGCACAGTGCAGTCAGGCAGGTAAGGTTCTCCTGGCATTCGCCAAACCCAGACTCGTCCATCAGACTGACAGATAGAGAAGTGTGACTCATCACTCTGTAGAATACGTTTCACTGCTCCAGAGTCCAGTGGCGGCGCTTTACACCACTCCATCCGCCGCTTGGCATTGCGCATAGTGATCTTAGGCTTAACCGAAACACCTGAACTTAAAGGCACAGCAACAAAAAACAGCCCGAGATAAAGAGAGGCTGGAAAATAATTGGTTTTGGTACATAAAACCAAGCGGCAATTGTAAGTGGGTTTAACTAACTATATTAAAAACATAAGAGCCCTTTAAACAGAACGAATATTTAGAAAACACATTGTTTTTACTGTATTTTGCAAATGAACAGTGTTTCCGTAACTACCAAGCTTAAACGTCCAGGATCTGAACCCACTGCTGCTCAGCGAGACACCCTGAACAGAATGAAAATGCACTGGCCGATTTTAACACAACCCAAATATTTCTGCAGCCCTCATCCGTCTTCCACAGCAACCAGAAGCCTTACTGAGCACTCAGTGGATAAACAAACGCCACTAGCGCTAACACTCTCCCTCTCTTCATATCCATCTTTCTGTCTCCTCTCATTCCGGCTTTTTTCCCCCTCCTCTCTCTCTCTCTCTCTCTCTCTCTCTTTCTCTGGTGCCACCTTGTCTACAGAAACAAAGCAGAGTAGAGTAACTGCAAACCCTCTTAAAGGGCCCAGATCACAGAAAACCACACGCTCAGCACTTTCTGAAATGAAGGAGTTTGATATTGTATAAAAAAACACTGTTAAATTTTCAAAACATGCCATTCACTCTCTATCCCGATCAGGCATAACATTATGACCACCTCTTTGTTTCTACGCTCATTGTCCATTTTATCAGCTCCACTTACTATATAGGTGCACTTTGTAGTTCTACAGTTACAGACTGTAGTCCATCTGTTTCTCTGATACTTTGTTAGCCCCCTTTTACCCTGTTCTTCAGTGGTCAGGACCCCCATGGACCCTTACAGAGCAGGTACTATTTGGGTGGTGGATCATTCTCAGCACTGCAGTAACACTGACGTGGTGGTGGTGTGTTAGTGTGTGTTGTGCTGGTCTGAGCGGGACATGCACAGCAGGACTGTGTCACGGCCCTGACTTGGCCCACAGGCCCCGTGTTTGACACATAGGTTCTTAGGGATAGAGAGAGGTTGGAAAACGGTCATGTAGAAATGAAGTATGATTGTTTTTGGGACATAAAACCACACAAAAGTTACAAATGGAGTTACAAGTAAAATATAGTACAAGAAAAATGTCGGATATGGGCCCTTTGACCCCTTTTTTCCACTTCATTACACATCTGCGCAGCATCCTAGTTTCACCAAATACTCTTTTTTCATTGTTAAGCTTTGGTTGAAAACAAAATGCTTAAAATCTTAAAACGCCCAATAGAAAAATGATCAAATCAGGATTGTGTTCTCTGGGGTATCTATGTAGATACAGTTGAGCTGCTCTCCCATTGGTTAGGACTTCAGGAGCTGGACAGAAGGCCTTACAGGTTACATTAACTGCCAGCATAATTAGGAAGTGACAGAGGAAGCAACCAAACACGCATTAATTTACAACAGGGTGGACCCAAAAATGTCACTCAAATCCTTCTAAAGGGTCTAGATGTGTCCCTGACTTTGCCGTAGTCTAAGCAGTGTTCCGGTTAGTTGTTGGGAATGTAAAACAGCGGCAGCTCTACATCAGGACTCTTTACTGAAAGAGTCACTGTAAAACTGACACAAGTTCAGATATATGATAACGTCTGTTTCAAGCTTCTAATAAAACTTACGGAATATCTTTTAAAAGCTGTTTAATACGGAATGGCCAAAAATGCCCATGTGCACCAGCATTAGCTTAGCGCTAACATACTACTGGAAATCTCATAGGGACGCTAGTAGAAATTAGCATTATTGTAGAGGTGGGTTTTTCGTGTTTTTGACCAAGTTTTCACGTTTATGGCCTGAACTGATGATGTGAAAGAGTGGTAAATCTGTAAATCTGTAAATTGTCTTTGGGAAATATTTTAACTCACAATAGCCACGTTTACATGCAGCCTAATAATCCATTAATAATATTTTTTTTGGGCCAAAATCGTCTCAAGACAGTGTCGCAGTCATCAGGCAGTGAATTCATAACCACCTCATGTAGTAACTTTCTGTGAGGGAGCTTTTAGAGGTGGACGTCTGGTTCCTATCACCACCACTGTGAACAGTTCTGACTCAGTAAGTTTCTCTAGAACAGAGCGTTTCACACCAAACCACTTTGAATGACATCTCAACCATTTAATTATGCAGTAATTTGGGGGAAAATTACGCAATTTTTCTAATGTCTTGCCCCACAGTGTTCCTTCCTTAGAGAAGGAGAACATTTATGAAAGCTGAAAGGTTCTGCACTTCCTGAGGAAGGTGTTGCTGCATCGGAAGCTCACATCAGGTTAATACGCACACAGCGGAGGGATCAGGTCTAAGGAAACAGGACATAACAGGTGTCCTTCTGTACCTTCCTCTATAATCACCCCCACCCACAGACCACATCACCCACATACAGGGGGGATTAAGTAGCTGGGCGTTTTGGTGAGTCACTGTATTGAGGATTTCCTGCTGATATCAGCTCCTGTTTACTCACACAGCCTCTCTCTCGCTCTTCTAGGGGATCGAACGATCACAAACAGGTGTTGAGTAGGATCGTGCATGAATTTTGATATTCGAGTGTCTGACAGGTTCAGGTTCAGGGTCAGATATTGAGATAAGTGCAGGGAAGGTAAAATCAAACAGTGTAGAGCTGGAGGCTTACATTTTAGATGATAACGCTGTTGACAATATGATGATATTTTATTGTTTTTGTAATAAATTATGTCACAATATGCCTTTCTGAGCACTATGTGGAGATCATAAGCACTTAAAGGGCACTGACCACATGTTTCATTACAAAGAGAGCACAATCAGGCCCTGTTTAACTGGATTTACTGCAGTGCAGTTTGTGAAACACTGAATAAAAATTGTTGTTTGTGTACGTTTAGTATTATTACAGTATTTTAATTTAAGTGTCACTATAGGATCTATTTTGTCCATTCAAACCTAATAAATATCATAAAAATGATCATAATAATTATAATAATTTTTATTTATATAGCACTTTTTATGCCGGTGGCAGCTCAAAGTGGTTTACAGACAGGTGATAAAACATGAAATATCATGTATCATGAAAACAGCCTGAAATACTGTAATAATATATTTTTGCCAATATCGCCAAACCCAAAATTAACATTTGAAAAGTTGTATTATTAAAAAAAAATACACAAAGAACTGACAGTTTTCATGTGGGATGAGTAAACGAGGCTGCCCCTTCAGATGAGCTGAGCTAATGTTAATCAGCACATTGCTGGACGCTGATGAGGACCCGTCGTCTTCTACACGAGGTCTTTTCTCTGCAGTGGACAACGTGACAAGTTAATTCATTAGCAAAACATGTTTCTGGAACTAGTTACCGTCAGCTAGAGCAGGTAGTCTAGCCGCGCCATCTCTGCCCTCTTAGTCACATCTCTAACAAAGCATGCTGACCAGTGTGTTCACGGTCAGGCACGAGTTTCAAAGTAATAAAGTAAAATATACTTACACGTAAAACTTATGTTAAACTGAGACCTCCTCCTGACTGTGATTGGTCCTAATCGCCACGTTGTTCGTTCTGAGACCTCCTCCTGACTGTGACTGGTTCTAATTACCACCTTGTTCGTTCTGAGACCTCCCCCTGATTGTGACTGGTTCTAATTACTACCTTGTTCATTCTGAGACCTCCTCCTGACTGTGATTGGTTCTAATTACCACCTTGTTCGTTCTGAGACCTCCTCTGGACTGTGACTGGTTCTAATCACCACCTTGTTCGTTCTGAGACCTCCTCTGGACTGTGATTGGTTCTAATCACCACCTTGTTCGTTCTGAGACCTCCTCCTGACTGTGATTGGTTCTAATTACCACCTTGTTCGTTCTGAGACCTCCTCTGGACTGTGATTGGTTCTAATCACCACCTTGTTCGTTCTGAGACCTCCTCCGGACTGTGATTGGTCCTAATCAACGCCTTGTTTGTTGTGAGACCTCCCCCCGATCGCGATTGGTCCTAATTACCACCTCATTCATTCTCAGACCTCCCCCTGACTGTGACTGATTCAGTGCTCAAAGCGGCCAGTGGGTGAGGTGGGCAGAGGGCAGAAGTCCCAGTCACTGCTGAGTCATTCTGATCAGCTTCTGTGAGGACGTTTAACTCTTTGTTCTCTCTGATGTGTAACTGATAACCTCACATTCTGCAGGATTTGCACATCATTGTGACCTTTGGGCAGAATTTATACCAACGTTTCACACATACTCATCACTATAACCGTCAAATCAGATCAAAACAACAACGGAAACGTTTTACTGTGAGGATCCTCTTTTGAAGCCCGTGTCGATGCCCACTTCATCTAATAGAAACGAAAAAATCTATTACTCATTTTACGTTTTCTCTGAACCTGAATCGAATCCTAACACTGTTGAATTTTGCCAGATAGTAACTTGAGCAGTTGTGTATTACAGCAGCTACAGAAGACTATAAAGTCTGACTGAAAAACGTGTGACAGTTCACCAAGAACGCTAACAAAGTCTGTCTTACTGCAGGAAATTATTCTAAAACTTTATTTTTCAGTCAAAACGGCCAAGTTCTTCATTTTGATACTTAGAGATTAGATAGAAGATTCACTTTCATCAGGAAAGAAAAGGTGAAAGTGAAAGAAGAGTTCAAAAAACAACTAAAAGCAGAGAAAATGTGTCTCCTAACAACCACCTGGAAGACCTGGTCGACCCCAAAACCGCCCCCATCAGATAAACAGCACTTAAAGCTTTCATCTCTGAGAGAGAGGAGAAAATCGAGCTGCTTCAGATCTGAAAACATCCACAGGTGTTTCTGTCCATCCTTCCACTGTGAGAAGACGACTCAGCGCTGTGGGTCTGAAAGGATGTGTAGCTGATCAAGAAGAACCTCACTGAGAAAAGGAGACGGACACATCAAACAAAGAAGCTGGTTCGATCCCTGGTGATGCTACAGCCGTCCGTAGCCGGGAGTCCGAGAGAGCACAATTGGCCTCGCTCTCTCTGGGTGGGTGGGATGGCCCCTCCTTCTCCCCCCATCACTCAGCGCGATGCTAGTCAGCGCAGGCGTCTGTTAGCTGACGTAACAGATCTGGCGGTTGGCGCTTTCCTCCGAGCGCGTTCGGCTGTCCAGTGACGTTGCGTGAGCGGCAGCTCGAAAAGAAGCGGTGGCGCTTCACAGGTCTCGGAGGAAGCCTGTGTTAGCCTTCACCCTCCTAGCGTTGATAGCATTGTGTGATTGGGGGAGCCCTAACTAGCGGGTGGAATTGGAGACGACTAAATTGGGGAGAAAATCGGGTAAAAAAAAAAACCTGAACGATGGACTGACCACCCCAGAGTCCAGACCTCAACCCCACTGAATGTGGTTGATTACTTCAGAAAATGACCAACCAGCTTTTAAGACTGAACTTTGGAAGTGTAGAAAAATACCTTACTTATAAAAATCTTAATAAATTAGTCCCAAATGACCCACTTAACTATTTTATCCCGTCACAACTACGAGTGCAACGAAAGATATATTAGCTTAAATTTAACCGTTTAATTGGTCTTGTTTTTCTTAAAGAGTGGCTTTAAATATGCTTTAAGGAAAAGGCCACTAAATAATGTGCTCTATTGTAAAGCTGTATTATTTTAAAGCAATTTTCATTCAGTGTTTTTGCTTATTTGACTATTACAGTTAATATCTTTCTGAAGACCACAATGGAAAGTAAGTCTATGGGCTTTATTTTGTTTTTAATTCTTGACCATTTTTAAATGCTTGTACGTTCTGTATGAATGCTTATTTATGTCATGTATGTTTTATATAAATGTCAAATAAATTTACCTATTTGAGGAACTGAAAGTGAGTCTCCTGAAAAGAATGGAAGCTGGAATTAAAGGGAAAGAGTGACTCACTGAACACTCACAGAGCTGAGATTAGATTTATCTGTTGTTTGTTTTCTGTTTTTTCCTAATGCTGAAAATCAAATAAGTTGTTCTTCGAGGCTGTTTTTACTGGAAATTAAATAAACGAATTTGGGGGTCTGTGACTTTTGCGCAGGACTGTTTTCGCTGATTGTATTTTTCTTTCCTGAACGTTGATTCAGGAGCTCAATTTACACAGTGGAGCTCTATTTAGGAGTGCATAATGAATTTTAAACTTGATTATGAATAAAGCTCCATCTGTTGAACTCGCTGAACCTGATCGACTCTGATTAATGGTCAGATTAAAATAGTGCACTTACCCAACAACCTCACACAGCAGCCTGCTGTTATTTTACTGATGCAGTGAAACAGTAAAGGATTAGGCTTCAGTGCACTGAGACAATAGCTCATAATCAGAAGAGCAAACCTACAGCGTTTCGGTGTTTCTGTCTAAAGAACAGAGGCTGAAGGAGTCAGAAGCTCCAGAGGTGTTTACAATGGGTGTGCATGGGCATTGAAACACTCACTTAACTGTTCCAGGTGGCAGCATTCAAGTAATTCAATCACTGTTCGGGTATTTGTTATGCTGCATCACGCAAAGTCAGGAAGAAAACATACTTAAGCCACATCATATCCTCAACTGAGTGCTAAAGCATGGTTTTAAATACGCTTTAAAAGTGAAAATTCCATGAATTTTTCAAAACTATCTGCATAATGAAACGGTTAAGATTCGGATTTCTTTACAGTGGTGGTGATAGGAACCAGACGTCCACCTCTACAAGCTGTCTCACTGAAAGTTATTACTATAGCTTTGCAATAACCTTTTGGCCTGACATATACTTTTCATCTCCATTCATGGTGGAGGGGATACATGCAGGACGCCGTGAGGCAAAATAGTCCCCAAAGAAAACGTATTAATTCACTATTTTCCATCATCAACATTCCATATAAACTCAGAAGACTCGTGTAGGTTCACTGGTGGTTCTGGATAGTAAATAAAATGTCTATATTTGTGTTGTAGTCATGGCGACCCCTGGTTCCTATCACCATCAGTGTAAAGACATCTGAACCATTTCACACCAAACCACTCTGAATCACTCTGTTTATATCTCATACACTCAGTTATGAAGGAATCTTTGAAAAATCAAAGAAATTCATCTTAATTATGGGTAATTTGTCCATCGAAAAGTCGTTCTGGCAGCTGACAGTAAAGTTGCCTTCACATGGTGAAACTTTAGTTGCTTGAAACCTACATGCAACTAAACTGTACTTAAGCTGCATGACGTAAAGTGCCCTGCAACTCACTTGAAACTCCACCATCAGCGTATCAGCGTATCAAAATGCTGATAACACATCATATGATCACATCAAACTCCATCATTTCAAAGGATGATTACAGATGGCATCAGCTTGATGCCCACAAAATGGTGAAACTAGAAATGTATGCGCAACATATATGCGCGTTAAATATATTTAAATGTGTCATTTTTGACTATTTTAATGTAGAACACTATATGCATATATATGTCAATATATTTTCTGTTTATATATGTCTTGCATCTTCAATTCTATTCTTCTATTCCTTTATTTATTGTTAATTTTTTTTTAGTTTGATCTATTATTTATTAAGTTTACTATGTTTTCGCAATCATAAAGGTTTATTGATTTTTTTTATTACATTTATTATGATTTTTTTTTATTTTTCTTACCATTTGATATGTTTTCTGTATTGGTTCAGCTACATTAATGAGTGTCGTCCTCAATGTACTCAGAGTTTAAATAAACGTTGATTGATTGATTGATACTGAAATATATCGTCACTCTCAGAACAAAAACTTGTTCCACTGAATTCCATTCAAAATCAAAATTGTTTTTTTCCTTCTGTTGTAAAGTTATTATTTTGGAGATGCACTGTTTTGTTGTGACAATGTGAAAAAAAATAAAAATGTAAGAGTTTTATGGCACTGCAGTCATGAAATAACCAACCAAACGTGATAAATTTGCTGAAATGTGTCCAAAATTGTATCCATTTAAATCTATACAAGTATAAAACTCATTTGAGCCTGTTGTTTATCAGCGTATGACACTTCCTCCTTTCAAACATGCCCCTACTGCCCTGCTGTGGGCTCTCTGTGGGCAGTGTGGTCTTAGCAACCCAATAAAGAACTAACACAGAACCAAAGCAGAACCCACAGAGACCACCAGTAAACCTATATGTGTCTTCTGAGGTTGACGATGGCAAAATAGTGGAAAATATGAAAAACTATGTGTCCTTTGGGGAGCGTTCCGCTCTGCATTACCGCTTCGGATTCTATAAACTACATTTTAGTCCATTCTTTAGTACATAGTCCACAATAATCCATTAATAATATTTTTTTGGGGCCAAAATCGTCTCAAGACAGTCATAAAACTTCATAACCGTTTCCTGTAACAACTTTCTGTGAGGGAGCTTTTAGAGGTGGACGTCTGGTTCCTATCACCACCACTGTGAACAGTTCTGACTTTGAAAGTTTGCCTAAAGTGCAGAATCACTCTGAATGACTGTTACATCTCAACCATTTAATTATGCAGAAAATCTTTTTAAAATTCAGTGGAATTCCCCTTTAAGGCTTAGTTTTGAGGTTTAAGCGGATTTCTGAGAAATCTGAGCTGGACAGAACATTGAAAAACAGTTAAAGTGCAGGCGGGGAGCGAATAAATGTGGAAACGAGGTATTTTCTAAACTACTTTTTATAAATCCAAGTAAACTAAAGTAAAACTCTTAAAACTCCTAGAAAAACCTGAATATATTTAAATATATTTAACATGTACATTTTAAAACATCACACAGGTCGTTCATGTGTTGTCAGTGTTTCGATTGGTTTTATGAAGCTGATAAGCTGATGGGCCGACTGTCAAGTGAGTTGCAGGGCACTTTACCTCGTGCAGCTTAGGTACAGTTTAGTTGCATGTAGGTTTCAAGCTACTAATGTTTCACCACGTAAAGGCAACTTTACTGTCAGCTGCCGGAACTACTTTTTGACGGACAAGTTACCCATATTTAAGGGGGATTTCTGTGATATTTCAAAGGTTCCCCCATAATTGAGTGTGTGAGATGTAATCAGAGAGATTCAGAGTGGTTTGGTGTGAAATGGTTCAAATGTCTTTGCAGTAGTGGTGATAGGAACCAGGGGTCGCCATGACTACAAGGCTTTGAGGTTTAGGCAGACGTCTGAGAAATCTGAGCTGGACAGAACATTGAAAAACAGTTAAAGTGCAGGCGGGGAGCGAATAAATGTGGAAACGAGCTATTTTCTAAACTACTTTTTATAAATCCAAGTAAACTACTCTTAAAATTCCTAGAAAAGCCTGCAAGCTTCCCACAGTCCTCAGAGTATTTCTGAATGGACGGCCCTGAACGACGGTCCAGTATAACTACTACCCTCGACTTCTCCAAGGCCGCGGTCAGAGCCGCCGTGACAGAAAACACATGCACAGCACTAGAATCACTGCAATATATCTAAAATCTGAAACATAGTGAAATACAAGCAACTTTAAGGGGATATCCACTAAAGTTTCAAAATTTCTACAGGTTGAGTGATTCAGAGTGGTTTGGTGTGAAACGGTTCAGATGTCTTTACAGTGGTGGTGATAGGAACCAGGGGTCGCCATGACTACAACACAAATATAGACATTTATTTACTATCCAAAACCACCAGTGAACCTACACGAGTCTTCTGAGTTTATATGGAATTTTGATGATGGAAAATAGTGGAAAATCTGAAATAATAAGTTTTCTTTCTATTTTGCCAAGTGATTTAAAAATACTTACAAAATGTATTCTGACGTTTTGACGTTTATGGCCCCAAACTGATGTGATGATGTGAAATATTGGATTGAATTCTGAAATAATTAATTTTCTCTGGGGACTATTTTGCCTCACAACACCCTGCATATATCCTTCCACCATAAATGGATTTTAAAAATACGTTTTTGGTATTAAAAATAACAAAATCTTCTCAAAACTATCATAAAACAGTGTCTCAGTCATCAGGCAGTGAATTCTTAACCATTTCATGTAGGAACTTTCTGTGAGGGAGCTTTTAGAGGTGGACGTCTGGTTCCTATCACCACCACTGTGCACAGTTCAGACTCTAGAACGGAGCATTGAACACCAAACCACTCTAAATGACTCTGTTTACATCTTAACCATTTAATTATAATTAATTAATTACAACACCAATTCCATCTGTTTTAACTGTTTAAAGGTCACTTTAACCCTTCGACCTATCCTTAGTAGTGCAGGCTGAAGCCCAGCTGCAGCTCGAAGTTGCTCTGACAACGAGATTGTAGCTCTCTTGTTCAAACACAGCTTTTAAATGGGTTTTAAATATACAAATCAAAGAGCAGCAAACTAACAAAAACAAAAAATGAGCTGCTTTTTGCAATTTCTTGGCGGAAACACAAAGAAAAAAACAGAAAATTCTGGCTACATGTTACATCACTGGCAACAATACAAAGCTTCCTGGTCTATTTTTATCTGTAATGAAGAAACAGCCGTTGCTGAAACAGGGCGTGTGACAAAAACGTGTCAAACCAAAGCGATAAGAGTAACAAACATCCTGTGAGAAGAACGCCGCTGAAGCGTAGATGTGATTTTCTTCCAAACAGACAGAAAGTGACCCATTTCCAGAGAAAAGCTCTCTACAGAGGAGATCCACAGTGAAGAACAAACACACGTTAATAATGAATGGGTAAAAGCCATCAGCTACCTCACTGCAGGAGAGAGCTGCCCCTCCAGATACTCTATTCCACATGACTGCTACCGGTTTTAGCTACATGATGTGATTCAGTCCATGTTTGTAGATGACAGTGAGTCACACAGTGTCTAAACCACATTATTAAGACTATTAGAGATACTGAACCTCCACAAGGTTCGAGCTCAGGATGTGACGAATTAGGCACTGATATGAATTAGTGGGGTATGATATAACCACGTTTATTGTCGCATCACATTTACACAGGTGGAAAGTGAGTGAAAATCTTAGGTGCGTAGCCCCCTTATAGAATTTAAATACATATATGAAGAAAAAAGAAATATATATACACCAACTCTGAACATACACAATATACACTAGTGTTGCACTATTGCAATGTACAGTTGTACAGTAATAAGTTATGAAATAAAACTATGAAATGTGCTGTTGTACACATTCCGTATGTGCAGTTAGTCTGAGGTAGATAAATAAACGAGATGCAAATGAGCCTCCATTAATGGCGCTAATGACCCTTTGACCCGTCCACAGTAGTTCAGGCTGAAGCCCAGTGGCAGTGCTACATGTTGCTCTGATAGAACCTGTGATTGTAACACTCATTAAAATACAGCTTTTAAACAGTGAAACCTTCAGCTCCTTCAGCAGACCATGCTTGACAGACCCTCACAAATCAACAAGCAGCAAACTAACAAAAGCAGCAGCTCAGTGGAGCTCCAGTTCCAGATATATATACACTCACTGACTCTATATATGACATATATGATATATATCCTTTAGGGCCTGTCCAGTACAATTTTGTGGTGCCTAAAATCCAGATAACTAATAATATTGTCGGATATATTTTTATATTTATATTGTAGGTTATAAAAGTTTTACTCCAATGGATGTATTTAAATGGTGCCGATTGATTTGATCATCAGTTCTCAATAATCACTCAAACTGCAGAAACTCACAGCCTTAAATATTTACAGCATAGCCCTGTGGGCGGAGCTACCCAGAATGCTTTTTACATTCTTGGTTTCTTATTTTGTGGGTTATAATGTTATTGTAATACAAGGTTTTGGTCTTTTGTCATCAAGAGGTCACAAGTTTGAATCCTAGTGGTGCTGCAACCAATAAAGGTTGTTTATTATATACTTTATATGTTATTGAATTATATATCGGTCAGGCTCTAATATTCATTTACTGGTTGGAACATCCAGCTACTGTTGCTCTCCTGTGATTTTCATGTTCAGGTTCTGCGTTCACACAATAAAAACGAAGTTGCTGAATTATCTGGTCCACTCATACAACTATAACACAATGCACTGCTTTACAAGTGGAAACTTGTTTTAGGTTCAGATTAGACGAGATAAGACAAATGCAATTAAGCACAATTAACTAGACTAAATACATCCATTATAAAATCATGCTTTTAATTGAATTAGAATACAACAGATGAACATATCACCGCTGTCGCAACAAAATGGTGCATCTGCATGTGTTTTAGTTTTTGGACGTAAATTACGTAATTTAAGTACAAGCTGCTCTTTACTTTAGCTGCGTTCCAAAGTCTAGGCTGCATTTCTCGGCCGCTACATCATAGAAGGCCGTTTCCGAAGTGAAGGACCCTTCAAGAAAAAAGAAACAGCTCCAAGAAAATGATGAAAAACGAAGCCGTTGTTCAAAATGTAAGTTGTTTACGTCCTTGAATTCGACTTCGTTACAACCTAAGTGTAAAATGCTTGATTATAAAACGGACAGTTCCAGTCCTAAAATCTGATTGGCTGAGCCGCATTCGAAGCCTTGGTAAAATCCATGATATACCACGGCTATGACCGCCTCACAGCAACTGAACTCTGTATCACTGCGCCACGGCATCAAAAGCCCTTCTGCTGTAATGGATTAATCTTTGACTCTAATGCTGATCGCATGGAGCACCGAGTGAACTGATGAAGTAAGAACCCGTTTTTGTTTAAACTGAGGGGCTGAAAAGGTATTTTCTTATCTAGAACTAGGCTGGTCAGCTAATCGACAGGCTAAAAGAGCCAACAGCCTAAACAACTCCAACATTAACATCACAGGCTTGAATTAAAGTAAAGTATGATTCACTGAAAAACGGCAATATAAAAGTCTAAAGAGCGTCACCTGAATGACTTACACGCTTCAAATGTCCGTGTTTCAGTCAGAAGTAGCATCAAATCCAGGCTGAGTCCCAAACGGCTCCATACTCCCTAAATGTTGAGCTGTGTAACATTAAGTTTAGTAATTCTAGCTTCTGTCGTCAAATACTGCACTGCCTGTCGAGTATGAATGTGGACGAATCCCAAATGACCATTTTTAGCAATATTTTGCTCTGTTGGGCTTAGGGCTGGGCGATAAAATGATAATGATAAGTATTGCGATATAACTTTTCCTCGATAGAGCGATAAGACAGGTTCGATAAATTTTCTATATAATACACCATTCTCACACTTCCACGTTTTAACGAAAGCCCTGGTGGCGTTTTCTACTGCAAGGAAAGCGACACTACTCTGCTGTCGCCAGGAGAGGGCGCACTTCCGAGTTTTTCGACTTGATTAGAGAGGGAGGGGGCCACGATCAAAAAAAGGGTCACCAAATATACTTTAGCAACGTCTGAAACGTGGAGTTATACAGTCCCTGTTTGAGTGGAGTGACCGGCAATCTGTTCTCCTGTGACCGAGTGTGAGTGACGAGGTCAGTGGTGTAACTGTACTGTCCTACAGCGAACTCACCTCTTTCTGTACATCCTAACAACTTCAGCGGTGTTAAATCACGTCTGCAGCGCCGTGTTACAGCGCCAAACCGTCATATTTTAGTATTAGTGCATTCTCGAGCAACGGAAGTGAAAGAAAGAAGTGAGTTCATGTTCGACAGTAAACTGAGGAAGCTGTGAGGCACTGGAGAGCGGGAGAGCGCTATATTTCCAGGCTAGCTGTTTTTTAGCTGCTGGCTAATTGAAGCAGCGCTCCGGCAAAACACGGTGAACTGATGATACTGTAGATCAAACAAGACACAAAATCACCCCTTTCAGTTTAAACATGCCTAAAAGGAGGACTCTGTGACTGGTGTGAGAGATTCACACTGCAGATAATGCTTTTACACAGCGAGCGTCAGATATACTGCGGTTCACCCCTCAAACTACTACGATAGCATAGAGAAACCCAGCCATCGCTAGCTGGTGTCTGAACACTGTGATCTGCTCTGACATGGATGTGGTACGAGTGACCGCAGTGACCTACCGAACTGAGTTGACGTTGTTGAGAAACTAAGCAGTTTAGCACTGTTGTTGGCCACTTGTTTAGCATTTGTAACGGGGTAGCCGAGCGCTCGTCACCAGACAGCTAAAATAATCTGCTTTCTTTCTTAAATCATGACTATTACAAAAATTGCAGCTGTGCTTTTCCAGCTGATAAAAACAGCTCAGAAACTTTCTCCCACTGTCCCAAGACAGATTAGTGAAATGTGCCACTGTTTGCCGAGTGTTTGTCATGATCCGACCATAAGTCATAGTTTAAAACCACAGTTAACCACCCAGGAGCAAAATCAGCCTTCAAACGTGAAAGAAATCATGATTTGACATTTATCGCGATACGTATCGATATCGAACGATATGAACTTTGTTTATCGTGATAAAGTTTTGGCCGTATCACCCAGCTCTAGTTGGGCTGCAAGAGTCAGTATTTAAATTCCTACGTAGTGCACTATGTAGGGAGCAGGGAGCCGTTTGAGATTCAGCCCCAGCGTGAGAAAAGTGGCGTCGCCAGACTGGCAGACGACTCTCGGTGGTTATTTGGTGACCAAAAAGTACTAATAGACTGAAAGTATTTGCATCAAACAGTGCTGTGTTATTATATGTTCACTGTTAAATGAAAAAAGTTTTAAAAATCATGAAACGTCTGCAGTTTACAGTGATTGACAACCGAACGTTCTTCTCCTCATTCAGCGGTGAATGGTTGCTCCGCTTCACATCGTGCCTAAGAACACCATTCCCCGTGATAAAATCACAGTAACCCACGGCCTCTCATGGCTTACTGCTTTATTAATTAAGCATTCGTCCATATATCGTACATTATTTAGAAGTATTTGTGTGTATGTAGTTTATTGTGCTACATAAGAACATCTCCATTACCATGCAATGGGCTCAGTTTCTCTCACCAAGCAGCCTCATTAGTGCTGTTCCATTTGTGTGACCAAGGCTACTAAGGAGGAGTCTTCATAGGACAGTCCTACTGAGGCCCCTAAGGCTTTGGGACGCAGCTATTGTGTGAAAATTTCACGATGAATGGACCAAAAGAAACAGTCAAAACCTGTGTGGAATGAAATCTCTTTGCATTGACTTTCACTGAAATTTAGGAATGTTTTTTTCCTGCTCCTACAAAATGTAGCATTTCGGAGATACGAGCTTTTGCTCCGACAGCGATGATATGCGGTGATATATCTCTGGGCCATTTTTGCGGCTGTGCATTAAGCAGTATGGAGGTCTTATTTCTGATACTTATCAACTGAATTCCTACGTTTAAAACTCTTCTCACTGACCTGTCGCTTTAAGGATAAGCTGCACTGATGTGACAGAAAACTCTGCAGACAGCGTTTCCAGTTTTCTGTCCCGGTGGGCCGGAGGTCCTGGCAGAGAAACAACGACGCAGACACACGCGGGCCGGCGGGCCGTCTTTCAGCCGGACACGATTGTAATTCCGCTGGTGCGTGTAGAAGAGAGAGGGGGAGGCAAACGGGGGGGATCTGCACAAAGGGTCCGCATGGAGGGGGGGAAAGAGCTCACAGCTGCAGGAAGCATCTGCGGCCAGGACAGAGGAAGGATACAGAAAGAGCCTCGGCCTTAAGAGACGATCAGGGAGATGTTTATCGCTGAGAAACAGAGCAGATTTGCCACTACAGCAGCTCAGGATCACGGAGAACATCACCGACACTGGGGTCAGGTGGTGATTTTAGCTGGACAACTTGAAGGAATGCGCAAATACAGACAACTAAGGGTTAGAAGGGTTAATAATGTGTGGATAAATGCTCTAATCCACTGAAACAGACAGCGGTCAATCCACAATGTGTAGCGCTTAAAGCGATAGTCTGTGATATAAGTCGAGACAGGTTTAGTGTTACATAGTGTTAGTTTTAGGTCCAGTCCCATTTCTTATTTGTACCCCTACCCCTTGTTTTACGAGTGTCTCCTTGCCCCTTGGAACTGAGTTCCAGGGTAGTGGTTGAAATCTTCCTCTGAAATGGGACCCTCAAATAAAAAGAGCATCACTTCATTAACAGCTACCAGCGCTGCTCTGTAGGCGACCCTGCCAGTCTGCAGTGACAGCAGAGGAGGGTAAAGTTCAGCTCCTCAATGCTGGGCTTTAGTTACATTTAGGGCATCATGTGCCTTCAAAAGGGGAGGGGGGGGGCAATTATTTATTATCACCCACCCCTAATTCTTCAGTGATATGAAGCTGAAGTCAGATATTCGCCAGATTATTGTTTGAATTTTCCAGTTCCACCTTAAATGGAGCAGCTTCAGGGGTCAGTCCTGCTGGACTATTTAAGGTGGAACGGGAAATTTAGATAGCTAACTACCAAGACATCAGCATTACTAGAAAATTTTTATGCTTGTTATGAAGAAAAGGACCATAATACACTGAAACAACATTAAACTAAAATAATACAGTGATTATTGTAATTTTTTAACAGAGAAAATTCTCACATTTGTGGGTTTCTTTGGTCTCTTCTTCTCCATCTTGTCAGTTTTTCTTTTTTTCTCATAACTCTCTGTTTGGAGTCTCTGAAAAACCTCTGTTTGGAGGGTCATGTAGCCCCAACACTTCACCCTCCCCCTCTATCTCAACAAGAATCAGGACACCCTACCTCTGGCCGAAACGCGCAAAACAAAGGGGTAGGGCTAAGTGGTTGCGGCAAGGGGTGAAATGGGATTGGGCCTTACACTGGAGCTAAGAGGCTAATGTAGCTAACAAATAACAACTACTACTAATAATAAACTTTATTTAATAATAAACTATGTATAGAGCACTTTTAATACAGGCGGCAAATCAAATTCTTTTACAGACTGTTGATAAAATTCAGTAACAGTAATAAAAGACTAACGACTGCCTAATAAAAGGAACTGAGTTCCACTATTTAAAGCAATGAAACTCACACCTCACCAATTAGCATGGTGCTAACCACAAGCCTAAATCATCGCCCCGCCTCAAAACACTCCAAAAATGATTCTATACCAGAACTTAAATCGAATTATAGAAAGTATTTCCACACATTTCCGTTTCTTCCAAAATGCAGCAATTTTGTTGCTCCAGCATAAATTATTAATTTAGCCAAATTTAATCTGCATCTCCATCTCAGCTCATTAAAGTTCACTGATAAAGCTCCAACTTTAAAAACAGTCACTGCAGCACCCAGTCAGATTAGAACCACACTCAGCAGCAGAGAACGTGATAAGGCCAACAATAACAAGGCCAGATGAGTAACCAAAACACAAAGCATAAGCATACGTCCAAAAGAAGGGCTCTTTAATAAAGTCAATGGTTCTGTATAGAACCATGGACACTAAAAGTGCCATTTGCATTGTTAAATGGTTCCTTGCATGGAGAAAATGTTCTTCAGATTGATGAAGAATGTGTTGTTTATGGAGGCTCTTCTATTGTATACACTCTTAAAGATGGTTTTTCAAGGGTTCTTTAGCAAAGAAAACAGTTCTGTATAGAACCATGAACACTAAAAGTGCCATTTGCATTGTTAAATGGTTCTTCAGACTGATGGAAAATGTGCTGTATATGGTTCTATATAGCACCAAAAGGGCTCTTCTACTGTATACACTCTTAAAGATGGTTTTTCATGAACACTCAAAGAGCCATTTGTATGATTAAAGGGTCCTGCAGATTGACGGACAATGTGCTGTAGACGGTTCTATACAGAACCTTTTGAAAAAAGGGTTCTATATAACACAAAAAAGTGTTCTTCTATTGTAACAAGCTTGACATAACAATAGCAAAACCCTTTTTGGTCCTATATGGACCCCTTTTCAAAAAGGATCTATATAGAACCATATACAGCACATTCTCCACCAGTCTGAGGAACCATTTCACTATAAAAGGCCAATTTTTTCACTGGCGAGTCCCACTTGTGGTTTTATTCTGCTGTTAGCAGAAACAGCACATTCAGAACTGAGAGAAAAGAGCAGCTACTACTGCAATATGAATTTATAGCCCATTCATGACCTTCTGAATGAGTTATTTTACAAATAGTCCACAAAGAATGCCAGCTCAGAGTGAATAAGAACCTTGATAGTGTAACTTTATTCAGGAAATCACTTTCCAAGACTCATCCAAGGCAAATTCCAGGTCAATTTCCATGACTTAGACAAACACGACAGCTGCTGCTCGAGAAAGGTCATCTTAAAATGATGCACAACCGCCTGCATTCTTAACATTTAAATCAGCAATATAACCTCTAATGACCCCTTACTGACATCACCACTCATCATTTAATCATAATGTCCACTAAATATCAGAAGTGAAGGTTACATGCCCTTCGTTTATTTAGTTTCCATTCAAAACAGCTGTTAAGTCCGAGTTATGAATTTTTTAGGAGATAATTTTGATTAGAATAGATACAAGATAATCCACTTGCATAACAAACTGATAAGAGACCCCCCCCCAAAAAAAACTGATAAAAGCAGGACCCCTGACAACCAGTTGGAAGAGCTGGTAGACCCCAAAACTGCCCCTCATCAGATAAACAGCACTTAAAGCTTTCATCTCTGAGAGAGAGGAGAAAATCAAGCTGCTTCAGATCTGAAAACATCCACAGGTGTTTCTGTCCATCCTTCCACTGTGAGAAGACGACTCAGCGCTGTGGGTCTGAAAGGATGTGTAGCTGTCAAGAAGAACCTCACTGAGAAAAGGAGACGGACACATCAAACAAAGAAGCTGAACGATGGACTGACCGCCCCAGAGTCCAGACCTCAACACCACTGAATGTGTTTGAATACTTCAGAAAATGATCAACCAGCTTCTGAGACTGAACTTTGGAGGCGTGTCTGCAGATTCTTTGAGGAACTGAAAGTGAGTCTCCTGAAGAGAACGGAAGATGGAATAAAGGTAAAGAGTGACACACTGAACACTCACAGAGCTGAGATTAGATTTTGACCTGAAATTAAGTAAAAAGTGTGGTCACTGACTTTTACAGAGCACTGTAGGTAAAAACAGCAGCAGCAGCTGAACTTAAGCCTGAATTCTGTCTGTACTTTAACCCAGAGAGAGTGTAAAAGTGATTCTGTGAGAGAGTCCAACATTCAAAACACTAAAAATATCACTCAGAGGGCTCGTAATGCATAATCTCGGCACAGACGGCTGCGGAAAGGCGAACTCTTTCAGTCATACGGCCAACGCTGAATACCCCAAAACCCCAAACAGGATGACCTCACCGGGGGATGATGAGGGCGCTCGCTTCACTTTGTAATCGTGGTGACCAGCAGCTGCCAGGAAAACCATTCTGACTCAGAGAGACTCAACGAAACTGAAAAGCCAAGAGTGAAGAACTCTGTCGACACATCAGTACACATACACGAACAGAGTGGAACGGAATAGCGCTGAGCGCCGCGGGGCCACATGAGCGCCTACAGAAAGACGGTACGAGTGTGGACCTCCTAATATAACAGTGATACATGAACAGTAAGACATCCAGACACAGCAGCAACATTAACGTTTGTTCATTTTTATGTTTGTTAATGACGCCTTTAGAGGGCGGCGGTGAGGAACGTTTGTTTATGTTTCTCGCTTGTTATTAAATCTCACACCAGTGTCACCCCAACCACCCGGAAATCTCACTCCAGTCTCACTCCAACCACCCGGAAATCTCACTCTAGTCTCACCCCAACCACATGGAAATCTCAGTCCAATCTCACCCTAACCACCCGGAAATCTAACTCCAATCTCACTTCAACCACCTGGAAATCTCACTCCAGTCTTACTCCAACCACCTGGAAATCTCACTCCAGTCTCACTCCAACCATCTGGAAATCTCACTGCAATCTCACCCCAACCATCAGGAAATCTCACGCCAACCATCCGGAAATCTCACTCTAGTCTTACTCCAACCGTCCAGAAATCTCACTCCAATCTCACCTTAACCACTCGAAAATCTCACGCCAAGCATCTGGAAATCTCACTCTAGTCTTACTCCAACCACCTGGTAATCTCACTCCAGTCTCACTCCAACTGCCGTTAAATCTCACTTCAGTTTCTCTCCAACTACCTGGAAATCTCACTCCAGTCTTACTCCAACCACCTGGAAATCTCACTCCAGTCTTACTCCAACCGCCTGGAAATCTCACTCCAGTCTCACCCCAACCATCAGGAAATCTCACCCCAAACATCTGGAAATCTCACTCTAGTTTTACTCCAACTGTCCAGAAATCTCACTCTAATCTCACCTTAACCACTTGGAAATCTCACTCCAACCACCTGGAAATCTCACTCTAGTCTTACTCCAACTGCCGATAAATCTCACTTCAGTTTCACTTCAACCGTCTGGAAATCTCACTCCAGTCTCACTCCAAACATGTGGAAATCTCACTTCAGTTTCCCTCCAGCCACCTGGAAATCTCACACCAGTGTCACCCCAAGCACCTAAAAATCTCTCTCAAGTCTTACTCCAACCGCCCGGAAATCTCACTCCAATCTCACCTCAACCACCTAAAAATCTCTCTCCAGTCTCACTCTAACCACCCAGAAACCTCTGTCCAGTCACCCCACCAAAGTTGACAGCCCTGGTTACATCATCGTGTAAAAGTGGATGAGGGGAGAAGAGAGTGCACAACAAAGCAGAAGCCTTCACTATGCAGTTATTCATCACCTAATGGCTCAAAAAAAGGACAGGAACGTTCTTATCCTCCAACACAGGAAGTGCCTGCACACCTCAGCAGGACGTGGGTGAGGTGCAGCGAGAAATCCGAGACTCGGCCGTGTCTTTCCTCACTCGCGGCCAAAGGACACGAATCCTGACCGTGAGGTGGAATCTGTACAAGTTATGTGCCAATAGAACAGCAGCTGAGGAAGTGACCTCACCATCTCCATCTCCGAGCACAACTTCCACAAAAAAACCTCTTCTTTTGTCCACTCAGTTCCACAGCAGTGTGGAAACCCTTCACAGAGGACCAGAGCAGCCCAAGGTCTCTTCACTTACATCACAAAATACACTCCACAATCACTTCACTGTGAGAAATAGACAAACATCAACTAAACACACTGTCAGAAAAGCAGGTACTGTAGAGGAACACATAGCAGGCCATGTAAAGGTTCCAATTCTGTACCTTTTAAGAGTTTTAAAGGTAAAATACAGCCACTTTCTCAGGGTGAAGAGGCATATTTTCAGATTTTCATAAATGTTTTTAAAATAAAAATTAAAAAAGGGCCTACAGTCAAGACGAGGTGCATGTAATGAATGATCTTCACCTCTTTTGTTCTAGAGAAACTTCAGAATTGTTCACAGTGGTGGTGATAGGAGCCATACGTCTTTACAACGCTTTAAAATGTCGATTATAAATGTTACAAAATGTTTTCTGCCTTAAAGCCTAACGCTTAGTTCAGAGTGTAATAAAGGTCAAACAGTGGAGGATAATTGGTAAAACAGTGAATGTTTTATGGCCGTTCTGACCCGTTTTAATGGTCAAAGCAAGTAAGAGTTATGAACAGGAGGCGGTTATTTGAATATATGAATCAATCTAAATTATTAAACAAAAATAAAAATACACCAATTTCAGCGCTGCTGGAAGTCAAGGTCACGTCCTCTGGTCAAACGTGCTGTAGTTTTCTAACGCCACCCATTCAGAGGCCTCTAAACGCCCTCGGTGCAGAGAAACGCTCGGTTTTCCGAAGTTATGAAACGTCAGTTGTTTCATCAGTGTTAGTCAATCACAGCCCAAATCTGTAAGAGCAGAGCAGCGCTCGGTTCCACAGACACACGCCCCGCGCTCTCTGATGAACCAGAACAGCCCCGGAACAAACTACTTCCTCCCTGCACTTCCTGCGTTGCACCACACTGAGGGCTGCGTAACTTCACACTTTTCAGCTCTTACCATTCAAACACTGCAGCGGCCGGAAGAGCCTGAACTCACTCTGCTGCCGAGGCCACGCAGTCGCACGGCTTACTAACCGGAGAGAAAGAGGATATAAACAGATAGAGCTCACTGCCTTCTTCTGTGCACCTATACATACACACATAAATATAAATAGGTGCACTCTGTAGTTCTACAGTTACAGACTGTAGTCCATCTGTTTCTCTGATACTTTGTTAGCCCCCTTTACCCTGTTCTTCAGTGGTCAGGACCCCCATGGACCCTCACAGAGCAGGTACTATTTGGGTGGTGGGTCATTCTCAGCACTGCAGTAACACTGACGTGGTGGTGTGTTAGTGTGTGTTGCGCTGGTCTGAGTGGATCAGACACAGCAGTGCTGCTGGAGTTTTTGAAACACCTCAGTGTCACTGCTGGACTGAGAATAGTCCACCAACCAAAAATATCCAGCCAACAGCGTCCTGTGGGCAGCGTCCTGTGACCATTGATGAAGGACTAGAGGATGACCAACACAAACTGTGCAGCAGCAGATGAGCTATCGTCTCTGACTTTACATCTACAAGGTGGACTGACAAGGTAGGAATGTCTAATAGAGTGGACAGTGAGTGGACACAGTGTTTAAAAACTCCAGCAGCACTGCTGTGTCTGATCCACTCGTACCAGCACAACACACACTAACACACCGCCACCACGTCAGTGTTACTGCAGTGCTGAGAATGATCCACCACCCAAATAGTACCTGCTCTGTGAGGGACCATGGGGGTCCTGACCACTGAAGAACAGGGTAAAAGGGGGCTAACAAAGTATCAGAGAAACAGATGGACTACAGTCTGTAACTGTAGAACTACAAAGTGCACCTATATAGTAAGTGGAGCTGATAAAATGGACAATGTAGAAACAAGGAGGTGGTCAGAATGTTATGCCTGATTGGTGTATTATAATGTTGCCTACGTTTAAAATTCAACTTAAAGGGATGAATCAAATCAGAACTGTTCACAGTGGTGGTGATAGGAACCAGACGTCCACCTCTAAAAGCTCCCTCACAGAAACTTATTATATGAAACAGTTATGAATTCACTGCCTGATGACTGAGACGCTGTTTTATGATATTTTTTAAAAACATTTTGGTTCAACATGTATTTTTAAATACATTAATAGCTGGTACATGCAAAGCAAAATAGAAAGAACTCATTATTTCAGATTTTCCACTATTTTCCATCATCAACATTCCATATAAACTCAGAAGACTCGTGTAGGTTCACTGGTGGTTCAGGATAGTAAATAAAATGTCTATATTTGTGTTGTAGTCATGGCGACCCCTGGTTCCTGTCACCACCACTGTATAGAAATTCCACATGAAAAAAAGATTTCCTCTCGCCATTTTTAGATATCAAAACATGCTCTTGTAAAACTTCTAAGCATGTGAACACCAGTGATGTCATCTACAACAGTCAGCCTACAGCCCTGCATTAATCTCACCAGCCAACCATTTATTTAATTTTACAGATATTCTAATTTCAAAGTTAGTCAGAATGCGCATCCTATGTAAAAGATTACGAGGTCGATTACATTTGGTTATGTAATTTGTAATCAGTACTGGATTACATTAAGTGATCTCCCCAACACGGTACGCCATATACATATCCATCACATTACAGCAAATACATCCACATCACAATCACTAATAACATTGCATAACGCTCCACACCCCGTTTATCACAATAAAAGGTCCTTCTAAATCCCCTGATGGCTGACCAATCCAACTGAGCCCCTCTCAAGTAGACTAGTAGATTAAGGATTAATGTTTTTCATCAAATCATTCATTAAACCCACTGTAATGTGCTTTAATCCCAGACTGCTTTTTACAGCCCATACGGTTTTAACACCACAAACCAGGTCTTAGCAATGTAAACAAACCAAACTTCCACAAGATCCATCAGATCAGCAGCAACTTCAGAGCAATTAGTTTGGTTTAACAATTTATTTTAAAAGGTTTCGTTCGAACCAACTTCAGTTCCTATGATTTCTTTTTTTTAGTGTGTGAGATGTAATCAGAGTGATTCAGAGTGGTTTGGTGTGAAATGGTTCAGATGTCTTTACAGTGGTGGTGACAGGAACCAGGCGTCGCCATGACTACAACACAAATATAGACATTTTATTTACTATCCAAAACCACCAGTGAACCTACACGAGTCTTCTGAGCTTATATGGGATGTTGATGATGGAAAATAGTGGAAAATCTGAAATTATAAGTTTTCTTTGGGGACTATTTTGCCTCACAACACCCTGCATGTATCCCTCCACCATGATTTTAAGGCCAAAATCTTCTCTAAACTATCATTAAACAGTGTCTCAGTCATCAGGCAGTGAATTCATAACCATTTCATGTAGTAACTTTCTGTGAGGGAGCTTTTAGAGGTGGACGTCTGGTTCCTATCACCACCACTGTGAACAGCTCTGACTCGGTACGCTCCTCTAGAACGCAGACCCACTCTAAACTGAAAATTTGGTGGAAGTCCCTTTTAATCCAGCTTGCGACAGCCAGAAATTTACTAAAAGGAACTGACAGTACATCACCCAAACACAAAAAGCCAACGGCGAGGTGGGCACCACCCAACCCACACCCAACACACACCAGACCGGCTCACACACTGTGTTTAAACTTCAGGAATAGAACAAATTACACCAGGCCGCTCAGACCGATCCTAACGTCTCATTACCACACAGCTTACACAGAAACACACGTCCGAGTCCTGAAATAACTACACACTCTCAGCTCTGAGAGCTCTGATCTCTACCTGACTGACTGAGATCACCATGAGCTCATATTAACAAAGTTAAGCTGCTCTTTACAGATTTGGCCACTATGATAAATTACTTCCTCTCAAAACAGCCTTCATAAGAGCCGGGAACCATCAGCGACTTATACAGTATGAAACTATATGTGTGTGTGTGTGTATATATATATATATATACACACATTATATATATATATATATATATATATATATATATATATATATATATATATATATATATATATATATATATATATATATATATACACATACATACACACTGATCAGGCATAACATTATGTCCTTGTTTCTACACTCATTGTCCATCTTATCAGCTCCACTTACTATATAGGTGCACTTAGTAGTTCTACAGTTACAGACTGTAGTCCATCTGTTTCTCTGATACTTTGTTAGCCCCCTTTTACCCTGTTCTTCAGTGGTCAGGACCCCCATGGACCCTCACAGAGCAGGTACTATTTGGGTGGTGGATCATTCTGAGCACTGCAGTAACACTGACATGGTGGTGGTGTGTTAGTGTGTGTTGTGCTGGTCTGAGTGGATCAGACACAGCAGTGCTGCTGGAGTTTTAAACACCTCAGTGTCGCTGCTGGACTGAGAATAGTCCACCAACCAAAAATATCCAGCCAACAGCGTCCTGTGGGCAGCGTCCTGTGACCACTGATGAAGGACTAGAGGATGACCAACACAAACTGTGGAGCAGCAGATGAGCTATCGTCTCTGACTTTACATCTACAAGGTGGACCGACAAGGTAGGAGTGTCTAATAGAGTGGACAGTGAGTGGACTCTTAAAAACTCCAGCAGCACTGCTGTGTCTGATCCACTCAGACCAGCACAACACACACCTAACACACCACCACCACCACCACGTCAGTGTTACTGCAGTGCTGAGAATGATCCACCAACCAAATAGTACCTGCTCTGTGAGGGTCCATGGGGGTCCTGACCACTGAAGAACAGCGTAAGAGAGTATGCAGAGAAACAGATGGACTACAGTCTGTAACTGGAGAACTACAGAGTGAAACTATGTGGTCAGTGGAGCTGACAAAGTGGACAGTGAGTGGAGAAACAAGGA